>NC_041331.1:21373539-21411039 GCF_004354835.1 Perca flavescens | reverse complement strand
TATGGGGGGCGGCTCAGTATCACATGTAGACCACACATTCTAGTTTCATGCAAATCGGTTGATGTTTGTCATATAAGGCAAATTTCCTGTTGCCAGCGGGGGGTGCTATTACCAAAAGTCAATTTTGGCCTGTAGGTGTCCCCAGGCCTGGACCCTTGTCAATCATGAGAAATTTCGGGCAGATACGACAACGTACACTCAAGTTACAACAACTTCTTTGTTCATCGCTAAACACTCAAAATGGCCGCCACGCCACGCCCACACCGTCTGACGAAAAGTTTTTCTTTTAATAACTTTTCATCGTTAAGGTGTTGGGATGGTACAGACCAAGATTGAAGTCCATCGGATGAAATCTCTAGGAGGAGTTCGTTAAAGTATAGCACCTTGACTTTTAGGCCTACTTCCGGTTGCCACTAGGGGGCGCTATGACTTTAAGTAAATATCAGCCTTTATTTGTCCTCAGGGTTGGACTCTTATGAATCCTGAAAAGTTTCGAGCCAGTTGGACAATGTACACTCGAGTTACACCAACTTCCTGTTTCGGCGGCAAAACGCACAAAATGGCCGCCCCGCCACGGCCACGCCCTATGACGAAAAGTTTTTCTTTTAACAACTTTCATCTTTAACGTCTTAAGATGGCACAGACCTAGTTTGAAGTTGATCGGATGAAATCTCTAGGAGGAGTTTGTTAAAGTACGACATGTGGAAATGGCCAAAATCGCACTAATTTCGAACTTTGAAATCAAAATGGCGGACTTCCTGTTGGGTTTAGGGTATGACTCTAATGAACATCTTGACATGCTACATACGTGTACCAAGTTTCGTGAGTCTACGTTAAACGCACTGCAGGGGCTCAATTTTTGTAACTTTCTAGGGGCGCTAGCGAGCCATTTTTGTGCGCCTATTCCCGAAACCCTTAAAATACGTACATTTTCACCAGACTTGATGCGACCGCCAAATTTGGTGAGTTTTTGAATATGTTAAGCCCCTCAAAAAGCCAATTCATTTGACGGGAAAATAATAATAATAGAAAGAAAGAAACAATAATTCCTTCAGTTTCAATAGGGCCTTCGCCGCTGTCGGCGCTCGGGCCCTAATAAAGTCTAATAGGCCCATGTTATTGGTAGCCTATTTTGGCTAGGCCTTTTTGGTTCGCTGCACTTTGACACATGCTCCAATAAGTACTGAAGCAATTTCAAGGCAAGAGTAACTCTGATTATCCAGCACTTCCTAACATGATGTATTAGGAAAATTAAGTGTTTTTTATTTTTATTTTCAGCTTTGTTAATGTAGCATTGCTAATTAAAATTGAGATCCATCAGCCTGACAACACCTACTGTATGTTGCAAATCACTTACCTTTCTTCATCCATTCTCATATCCAGGGGCCCATCCTTGCTGAGGGAGAAGCCTCTCTCTGCCTGATCCATCTGCATGGAGGAGCATCCAGCATCCAACAGGACAGCATCAATGCTGCCTGGCTTAATGTTCATGTTAGACAGCAGGGCTTCAAGCTCGCTGAATCGCCCAAGCAATGGTTTCACACGACCACTGGAGAAAGGATAAGGAAAAGGAATAGCGTAATTAGACATTTGTATATCAATGCATAAAATGGCTACTGTTAAAATACTAGCATTGTATAGATGGATCCGGAAAAGAAATGCTACATAATTTCAGTGACATTCAGTGTTTTCAAAGGCACAGTAAAATGCTATTGTCATTCAACTCATTGGTAAAATCCAGTGGGGTGAGAACAATGAAAACATTAATAAAATGAGAATATGGGAAAATACATCACTTTATCTTGTGAGTAATTAAGTAATAAAGACGCTGTTATCTTTGTGTTTTAGTTAATCAGTTTATCATTTGAATAAGATAACATGTTGATACAATGAACAGGTTTATAAAGTTAGGTTGAGAGATTGTATGGCAAAGAGATTAAAGATTATGGTTGTAACAAAAGCAAATTATTACAATTTTGACTCTGAAGTAAAAATTTTAAATTGTGGCGAGGAGGAAGTACCTCTAATATTGAATTGTATTGTGATACATACAAAGATGATAATGGGTTGAGTTCCTGAGTGATGGCTCTGGTAACCCTGCAACATTATTCCTTGATGAAATAATACCGTAGTTGATAATACAGAGTGGCTCCCTTTCTATTATAATACAGGGAGAGGGTTTCAGAATGTAATACACTTTTTAGCAACTTGTTCAATAAGTTCTGTGATGGTAAGAGACCAATTTGGCAAGTATAACTGCATGAAGATATGTATATAAAGAAAGGTGTAAGATGTGCCCTGTTCTGACTGTAAAGATATATTTTCTAGTTTCCTCTGTAAATTAAAAACATACTGCACATCCATTTTTTTTATATTCATGTTTTAATTCATCTAATAGCTAAACATGATTATTAATATGAATGCTATATTTATTATTGCTATACTATTAGTATTATGTATAATTTTCTTCTATTTGTATTACTTTTAATACATTTAATTAAATTATGAATTAATTAATTTAACTTGACGTGCACGTTTTTGTACATTTCTTCTTTTTACTAACAATGTAATGGATGTCTGATGTCATGTCACCCATGTTCTGTGTGACATTAAATAACGTTTGAGGGAGAAAAAAAAAAGAACGGATATGGCTGGTTCTCATAGAAAATTATTGCGAGCTGAGAGCTTCACCAAGCTTGCCACATTGTGTGTTTCTACTTCCAGTTACACACAACTGCTATACTGAATGGGAACGGTAAGTAAAGTCCCCTCTTCAGTTTATGGGAAATGTTGACGTTTACTTATTCCACAGCATCATTAATACACTGTAGAGAAAAAGGTTTCCAGTCAACCTTAACTGAATTGGGCGCTTCCTTGGAAGCCCACTAACTGTCTTAGCTAGCCTATTGAGATCCTTTCGAGTCACTGACAGAGCAAGATCCTGTGTACACAGTCACTTCCTCATACACAAGTAGAAAGATCCTCCAGCCACATTCATGCATTTTTCATGTGACCTTTTAACATTGTGTGAACAAACATGATGGCAGAAAAGAGCAACAGAAGCTAGTATCTATACATTAGGAGCAAAAGGTCTTATACAGCTTTCTCCACCCATAGTTTCTAGTGAAGTTATTACTCTTAAAACGAAAAGGGACGAACATATCTGATTGTCATTTCTAAATGACAAACAACAACTTTTTTCCACCAACTTTTCTTTATTTAAAGGTCCAGTGTTTAACATGTATAGTTGTTCATTATCAAAATCTGTGTTGCCCATTCACAAACTTCTTTTTTCATGAATATTTACCACCACCATCAATTCCAAGTATTCCTTTTGGCTTGAAATTTTACATTAGCATTTGCATGAACTGGGGTAGACACGCCATATTCATGCGCCATCTTGAAATACGTTAGCCGGTAAGGGACATATAGGACATACTGCTCCGCCTTTCGCGTTTTCACTGTCACGTGATAAACTCACAGGTGCTGCTAATGCTGCTAATGGGTATCATAGCTTCCCGGCCCCAGCAAGTTTGAAGAAGGAAACATGGAAGACCACACGTATTCAAGATAGATGGGAGAAATTCCTACACATTGGACCTTTAAGTTAACATTTTTACAACAGGTGACAGATGGCACAGGTCGTGGTGAACAAGGTATAGTGAAAACAGTGTGTAATTTCCCTACAAGTCCCATACCCACCCTAAACAACTCATTTTATACGCCACAGACCCAACTGCAAAAGATAAGCAGCTCAAGTTGACTACACCACCTCATCATCTATTGTCATCAGCTTCCAATTAGCTGTTGCTCTATTTCTATTGTTTAGTGTATTTGTAGCACCAGAAATTGACTTTAATTATTGCTTGAAGTACTGTACTGATACAAATAAGCTGCATTGCTATCAATATAGATATTGATAAAATAAAGGTATTGATATCCTTTCCTTAGCAGAAATTGTATTACATTTCAAACTTGCCCCTTTTATGTACACAACAAAGACTCCACCTTTTTCAAGATTAACTAGGGGCATGCAAGGAAAGAACAGAAATTGGCAGGACCTCTATTTCAAAACCCACAGAAGACAAAATGGCAAGGGAGCATCTCACCCACGCTGCCAGGGCCTTCCTTTGCTTTGCTGTTGTTATTCACTATCCTGCACAGTGATTGATTTGTTGAAAAATCTATAGTAAAGGCTTTGTTGTTCTCTCCCATCACCTGCACAATCTCTTTCTGTTACTGCCTCCTCAGTAACACTCCACCCACCTTCTCCAATTTCTAATTTTTTGGGATTATTCAAAGTATAAACTGTCTTTTTGGTAAAAGTTGGATTGGATTTAGAACATGTTCGCCATGCAGGATTCTTGTTGAAGCATTTTTATTAGAGGTCAGGCAGTGTTGTGCAGATGATGATTTTGTTGTCTCAAAGCTAGTCACTAACTTTGTCTGCGGTTTGGTGCTGCAAACCAAACTGTAAATATGCAGCCATAAAAACAAAAAGAAGGAGCTTAAAGAGAGTCAAATGCTCAGAAACACGTTTCTGCAACCTATACATAGACAAACATGCGCATGGGTCGTTCAGAGACATTTGCACGGTTGTTTCTTTTATACTTGTACACACAACTTCTATAACTTTTTTTAATTTTATTTTGAACCCACCTCCTGAAAGGATGTGGATTGACCATTAGCTTTCTCGCTGCGCAGGTCCACACTAGGCATTGTTAAGACTTGGGAGGTGTGCGCATCAGCTCCTGTGAAAGACTCAATGGTTGTGGATAACACCCTTCTCTTCACAGAGACGTTTTGTGCATCTTCACAGAAGGTAGTTCAAAGTCATTCCAGCTTTACGTGATGGCATCACAGAAAAAACATTAATTGTAATTATCTACTTCCGTCTGACTGATTGAAGAGCTAAACACATGTGTATGCATTGATACAGTGGGGGCAGGGAAGTGGGTCAATAGTCAACATTGCCACTTATGTTACTATATATTTCACAAATAAATAGCTTTGTTCCCTAGCAGATAAAAGGTTTGCTTAATTCCTCATTTCATTAGTGTTGAGGAATAAAACGAACAAGAGTTGGTCCATGTATTGTACCTTATCTGTGTAACTGCAGACACATTTTTTGGTGCTGTCAGTGCCAGCATACTGACTGGCAAAAGAGGGTTAAGAGGAGCGAGTTAGGCAAGAGTGTAGCTTCAGACCGAGTGGGACCTCACAGCTTTATTTGAAAGCCGCTATGAGGAGTTTGTGTTGCTACTCTACATAATGTAGCAGTGTTCTCAGCACTGCCCACTGGGTAAAGGTGCAAATGACTGATGCAACTCAATATTCTAATAGAAAAGAGACCACTTTGTTTATATTATATTTGTATAAATCATTTTACACACAAATAACAATTTGAAGTCTATAACTTAAATATATATTTAAAGTCATGTAATAGCTAGCTATTATACAACACTGAAAGCTCTGTTATGCTAATCAAAGGCTTGTAATCATGGAACGTTTTAAACAAATTACTTTTACTTTTTAATTATTGGATATTAAATTTGGTCTGTGTCTGCCCACAGGTAGGTGATGAACATACCTTTCATTAGAAACTGCGACTTCTTTCCTAACATGTTTTTGTAAGCCACAAAAGGATTTAAAAATATGCAAAACAATTACATAACATTTCTAAATTATTAACTTCTTTATGTGGCTTAGACACAGAGTTGGAGATATAAATGCCTTACGTAAGGTCTTATATTATTAAAGAGGACAAGTTTCAGTGGTGTATGTGTGGAGGTCCAAGTGTGGGCTCATAATTGCTTAAGAGATCTGAGCTTTTTATAGTTGTAGCACCCCACATTGACATCATGCCTTTTTTTGTTATTCTGGCATCTCACTGGATCAATCTAATACTGAATATGATCTTCCAAGACTCACACAGAGACCGTCCAAATCTTTACAGATTGAGATGTTAGCTGTAAGTATGTTCAGCTCAGCCTCTGGCAGTTATTCCCCTCCAGTCTCTTGCCTTTTTTCTCCCGTTTCTTTACGTATATCATGTAGATTCATTATTCATTGCACAGACATGCGCCAGGCTGTGCAAACCCGTGCAAATCTGAGTCTAGTTGTGTCTTTCCATTCCACTTACAATCGCACTGCCCCCAAACCTTGTCTTGTTTAAATCAAGATCAAGATAATTTCATGTTCCCACCTTTTGCAGGATATCTAACAACTTTTAAATTCTATCTGTTTTATTATGCAGTCAAACGGTGTACAAAAATAAGTGTTCTTTTGAGACTTTGAACCTGCCAAACCACTTAATAATTGATACTATAAGTTTTAAAAAGCTACAAAATAGCAAGGTGTAAATAACCATAAATAAATAATCCATTATGATCGATTTCATTATATTATCTACACTGCACAGGATTTGTTTTTATCAAACCAGTTTTGAATTGTAGTTAAACAAAATATAATATATATTATATATAGGCGTATAAAAAAGCAAAATATGTTGTAATAGGGTATAATGCAATAGGCCGGGAGCCAGGTCCACTCCTCAGGATGTTTTTTGCTACCTTTTTTTCACTATTATTTCCTATTATCTTATACCTTGGGCCATCACAAGTAGATAATGACCACCCCCAACTCGGCCCTGTTTGGTCTCAGGGGCCAAAAAACACCCTTTTTGGGAAAAGCTTTTGGCAGAATGATGTAATTGTGAATATTAAGGTACTGCAGTTACATAAATGGTCATTTAACCTTAAACGTTTGCATGGTGTATCCTGACACATAGGGGAAACTAGCAGAAAAAGATTCTGGGGATTGTTGCCTTTTTGCTGTCAAATATCACCCTCAACATACCCCAAAAGACAAAAAAATGTCTGTCCGCCTGACAAATGGTCATCAAAAGGGATCATTTTCAAGCATTTTATTATAGACATCACTGCCTCAAATGTACATAAAAAACTTCCCAAGTTTATAAGCTTCAATTTAAGTCCAAGATGACCTTTCTATCTAGAGGATTACAGCTGGTATAACCAAAGTTCTCTACTGTACCTCAAATCGAAGAAAACAGAACTTTCAAGCATTGCCATTCCATATGGGATTAAGCATATTTTTTGCAAGAGCTGAGATTTGATTTATGTAGCCTATTGCTATACTATATGAAGTGAATTACCTTACAAGTGAATAATATTAAGCCCCTAGGTGGACTGGGGTCATGGTGTAAGATAAAACAGTGGTAACCAGGTTACACACATAAACACACTAACCAACCAACACACTAACCCAGTGGTGTATTCTATATATATATATATATATATATATATATATATATATATATATATATATATATATATATATATATATATATATATATATATATATATATATGCGTTCATTTTTGCGTTCATTTTTTAATATTTAACTCGTTAAAAAAAATTAACGAAATTAACGCAGCTATGTTTGTTTACTTCATGTGGCGGCTGAGAAACGTAATACATCTCCATAACAGCAGGTGGCGCTAATCTGTATTGTTGCCCAAGTAATGAAAACCGGCAGCTCATTGGACGA
Organism: Perca flavescens; assembly: GCF_004354835.1. NCBI lineage: Eukaryota > Metazoa > Chordata > Actinopteri > Perciformes > Percidae > Perca > Perca flavescens. Next base: position 21,403,470 of record NC_041331.1, on the reverse strand, counting down.
ACGCGTCACATGGGTTTGTTTTCTCCGGAAATCCAAAGCCAGACTGTCATGGCGGCCGTTCAGAATACGATCTCATATTGTACTAAAATAGTTCACTGAAACATGTTTCTTAAAACATTTTAAGCGAGAAATAGGCCGTGTAGTTACTGAATCTGTCTTCATTTCAACTCAACAAAGGTCAGTTTAAAAGATTTTCGTCAGATTTTGAGAGACTAGTCACCTCATTCCGCTCGCCATTACCGGGTGAGTCCCGACTGCCCTGCCGCTGACTGAACATAGGCTCGTTGGAGATTAACTGCGCCTCGCCTGTAAAGTAGACGAGAGCAGGAGACAGCAGCCGGGGACAGTGACAAAAATCTGCTCTCAAGTCGGACAGTTTCTAGCCGTTTCAGCAGGACTAAGCCAAATTGTCGCTGCTGCTGTTCTGAAAGATATTAAACATAAACACAAAGTTAAGTGATTTAGCATTTAAATATCCATCCAAGCTTCAGTCTCAATTTAAAAAAGCGATTAATCGCGATTAATTACAGCAAATTGTGCAATTAATTAGTTAATTTTTTTTAATCGATTGACAGCCCTATATATATATATATATATATATATATATATATATATATATATATATATATATATATATATATATGTGTGTGTGTATGTACACTTTTATGCACCAATTTATGGTGGGAATACCTTCATTTATCCTATGAGAAGGAAAACAGATGATATTCAAAATATCTATACATACTACACACACACTACGTACTACACACACACTACGTACTGCGCTCAGCAAGGAGCAGGTTAGTGAAAGATGAGAGAAGTCTCTCTGCATTTTCTGCAGTGTTAGTTTTGTTTGCTGTCACATTACTCAATCCCGTATTTGTGAAAACAAATATTAAATATCTGAAGTGAAAGTCCTGTCACAAAAATATATGTTGTTGTGTATCATTGTACATTTTTAAGTGGGTATATGGAAATCCTGGAGATTTCTTGGTGGGTATACTGCGTATACCTGCGTATCACGTAGACTACATCACTGCACTAACCAACAAACATCTTAACCCTTCATGTCACATCCTGAAGTTATTCAGCAAAGACAATTTGGAGGTAAGTTGATCTATTTTTCTGGTTATAGAAAGATATTGATTCTATTGGGAGATTGGTGTCCTATATTTTTCTACATGTAAGGCGCCCACTCTACTTCTAGATTGATTCAAGTCAAACTCAGGGTCTGGGACATATTCTGCTAGGATCTGTGGAATAACCAGTAACTATGAAGCAAGCGTCAACGTCATTTCCTGACGGCCCATGCCAAAAGAGAGTTTGTAGAAGCCATGTGGGAAATGACAATTGGCCGAGGCGAACATACAGAGAAGCAACAAAGATCTCAGACCACGTGAGATGGTGATCCTCGGTCTGAGGAGCAAGTGCAGCAAACGGTACAAGCTTTCCAGAGGTTTATCAACCCATTTCAGCTTGAGACTTCTCAGCCCTTGACAAGTTTAAGTTCAGGAGCAGCTATGCCAGAAGAGGTGCGCTATGATGTGCTGAATGCCCTGAAAAATGGCAAAACTCAAAAAGAGAAGTTCATCCGTGATCGACTGCAAACAAAAAAGGTCCTTTTCTTTGATGACTAGAGCCTGAACCAGAACCGCCTTCTGCGTTAGAGGGGACGTATCCTTCTGATGTTATGCAGCATGTATCTACACAATCGGGTAGTTGCAGAAATGTTAGCAGTGAAGGTTAGTTGGTCGTCAAGTGTCACACCCAGGTTTCTAGCTACAGTCTGGGTGGGGACTACCACAGAGTTGTCTATTGTTGTAGTCAGGTCCCTGGAAGGAAAAGGAGCTCAGTCTTGTCAAGGTTGAGTTTCAGATGGCGTGTGGACATCCAAGAAGAAATATCAGTAAGACAGGCCGAAATACGTGCTGCTACTTGAGTTTCAGACTCCGGAAAGGAGAGAATTAGTTGTGTGTCATCTGCGTAGCTGTGATAAGAAAAGCGATGCGGCTGATTGACAGAGCAGAGAGAGTTGGTGTACAGAGAAAAGAGGAGGGGACCCAGGACTGATCCCTGAGGACCCCTAATTTTGAGAGGGCAAGGTTCTGAAGTAGATCCTCTCCAAGTTACCCGTTAGGTTTGGTCTGCCAGGTAAGATTTGAGGAAAGAGAGCACAGAGCCTGAGACACTCAGATCTTGGAGTGTCGAATTGAGGATCAGGTGGTTCACTGTGTCAATGGCAGCAGAAAGGTCCAGAAGGATGATGATGGAAGAGAGAGAGGCTGCTCTAGCGATGTGAAGTTGCTCAGTGACAGCAAGGAGGGCAGTTTCTGTTCAGTGGCCAGCCTCGAAACCAGACTGGTGGGGATCAAGAAGGTTGTTCTGGTGGAGATAGGTAGAGAGTTGATTATAAATGGCACGCTCAAGAGTTTTGGAAAGAAATGAAAGAAGGGAGACGGGTCTATAGTTATTTACTTTAAGTCGAGTGTTGTTTTTTTTTGAAAGGACATCCAGCTCCTCCAAAAACTCTCCCAGAGCACCTGGTAGGTGGTAAATAACAACAATGACTAGTTGTATCGGATGCGTTATGGTGACAGCATGAAGTTCAAAAGAGAGTGGAGTAAACTGTAGCAGTGGGTAGAGAGAAAATGCCCACTTGGGGTTAATGAGTATGCCTGTACCCCCGTCTCTACCAGTAGGTCTGGGTGTGTGGGTGAAAGAGTAGGCAGAAGAGAGAGCAGCAGGGGTGGATGTGTTGGTTGGTGTAATCCAGGTCTCAGTGAGAGCAAGGAAGTCAAGGGATTGCAGGCTTGCAAAGCCAGAGATGAACTCAGTCTTTCGAGTGGCAGACTGGCAGTTCCACAGGCCACCTGCAACAAGGTATTGGGTGTATATGGAGCGGGTGGAATAGGTAAGACATGTCGGATTGCGGAAATGTTGCGAACTTATGCAAGGTTTGTAGTGTCTCCAAGAGGATACGCGGACAGAAATGGAGAAACGGCACATTTCCGGAAAAGACACCGAGCAGAGTAAGTAAGATATGAGATATCAAGAAGATATCAAGCACACTTAGCCTCCCACAAAGACTCCTGTGTAGACTCCTTTGTCTTTGTCCAATAAGGCTGCCGCTGAAGCTGCCACTTCATGCAAATGCCAATATTAATTACAAGTAGGTGATTGGTATTGGCTGCAGCTGTGGAGGTCCCACCCAGCTAATCAGTCAACAAAGCGCCTGCACCGTCGTTAAAACTACACTCCCAACTATAAAACCATTCCAGTCATCGGGTCGATTAAGCACATTAAGCCCATTAACTATAAAATGTTCACCACAACCTCTGCGATCTCACTCAGCTGATTTTGGTGAATAAAGACGGTCAATGTAAGTGTCTGTGCTGAATACCGTTTCAGCTGCAGCAGGTAGACTTTTGAAGGTGCGCTCTGATATAGTCTTCATTGTCCGTGGTACATCACGCATGTAGAATGAGGAGTTTCCATCTTGAATGAGAGCACATTGGTTTGGAGAAGGAAGTTGTGCATTCTCAGCATCTTTGATCATGTGATTAATTCCTTTTGCTTTGTTGTTTATTGCGAAAAAGGATAGGTCAGAGATGCTAATTTGTGACTTAAGTTCTTGTGATTTGATGAAGATCAAGCTGAAATTTGTTGATAAAACTCTGAAAAGCTTGTACTGTTTGCTGCACTTGCTCCTCAGACCTGAGTGATTTCACATGGTCTGAGATCTCTTTGTTGCTTCTCTGTATGTTCACCTCGGCCACTTCTACAAACTCTCTTTTGGCATGTGCAGTCAGGATATGACGTTGACGCTTGACTTGAATCAATCTAGAAGTAGAGTGGGCGCCTTACATGTAGAAAAATATAGGACACCAATCTCCCAATAGAATCAATATCTTTCTATAACCAGAAAAATAGATCAACTTACCTCCAAATTGTCTTTGCGGAATAACTTCAGGATGTGAGATGAAGGGTTAAGATGTTGGTTGGTTAGTGCAGTGATGTAGTCTACGTGATACGCAGGTATATGCAGTATACCCACCAAGAAATCTCCAGGATTTCCATATACCCACTTAAAAATGTACAATAATACGCAACAACATATATTTTTGTGACAGGACTTTCACTTCAGATATTTAATATTTGTTTTCACAAATATGGGGTTGAGTAATGTGATAACAAACAAAACTAACACTGCAGAACATGCAGAGAGACTTCTTTCATCTTTCACTGACCCGCTCCTTGCTGAGCGCAGTACGTAGTGTGTGTGTGTAGTACGTAGTGTGTGTGTAGTATGTAGTATGTGCATAGCAACCGGGTCCCAATGCTCCGCCTACACAAACTTTTTTGTTTTTATTTTTATTTTGTCCTTGTTGCTTTGAATTGAAGCTTATAAACTTGGGAAGTTTTTAATGTACATTTGAGGCAGTGATGTATATAATACAATGCTTTAAAATGATCCCTTTTGATGACAATTTGTCAGGCGGACAGACATTTTGTCTTTTGGGGTATGTTGAGGGTGATATTTGACAGCAAAAAGGCAACAATCCCCAGAATCTTTTTCTGCTAGTTTCCCCTATGTGTCAGGATACACCATGCAAACTTTTAAGGTTATATGACCATTTATGTAACTGCAGTACCTTAATATTCACAATTACATCATTCTGCCAAAAGCTTTTCCCAAAAAGGGTGTTTTTTGGCCCCTGAGACCAAATAGGGCCGAGTTGGGGGTGGTCATTCTTAACTTGTGATGACCCAAGGTATAAGATAATAGGAAATAATAGTGAATAAAAGGTAGCAAAAAACATCCTGAGGAGTGGACCTGGCTCCCGGCCTACAAACTATCAATTTACAGTTTGAGTTTCCTTATTGTCAAACTTTTATTTCCAATCCATTATAAACCATCAAGCTCAATTAAGACATTGTCTACTTTGGTTACAGCATAATGTTTGGCTACACTTAAGTATTTCCTCCCTTCCCTAAATAGTTCCTTGCATTCACTTGTTCTTGTCCATCTGGAATAAGAATACAGTACACTCAGTAAGGACATCAGGAACCTTCCCAGCAGGCTCAGTTTGAGCGCATCGTTCAATACGATGCCCTCTTCACAAATCAAGCCTGAAATATTCCCTTGTGATGACCCGGTCAGTTCCTTAGGAAGGTTATAAAAATTGTGAATTTGTTGGTGACCTTGCCATCGTATTCTTAGAAATGTAATCAATAACTGTTAAATGCTTCCCTGCTGTTTCTCCACTTTAATTTTATCATCTTTATTTTCTGGTTTAAAAGCTTGTTTCTGAATGGTGAGGAGATGGTGAGATCAGGAACATTTACAAATATTGAAATCTACATTAGGTGTTATCTATGATGTGTGATTGATTGTTTGAAGTTGTTAATCAGCTAGTTAGAATTGAGAGGATGGCTGACCTGTGAGTTTAAGAAGAATGCAAAGAATTTAACACTTGGTTGGATTGGTTTCTTTATGGTGACAAAACCAAGCAAAATTGTTCTACGTGAAGAAGAGCCAGGATATTTTTATGCAGTGTGCAATTTATTGAGGACGAAAAACTAACTGGGCTGGTGAGCTCTTTTGAATAGAGTTAGTCTGTTGACTACACAGAGGGCTCTGGCAAAACAACACAGGGTCATCTGGCAAAAAAGTTCAACCAGGCTCAAATGTTGCTGAAATGCAGAATTTAAATGCATAATATGTTACTCCAACTGGACTGCCTGGATCGCATTTTGTGTGCCTGTACCTATAACAAAACGCCCCCACCAACGCAGCCCCGTGCAGGAAGAATGGCCTTGTCATCTAGCTACACAGCTAGCTACATCCATGAAAAATTACGACAAAAATGGCAAAAAAAAGTGTGGGTAAGATTGACAATTTACAAGCTGTTGTAAATGGAGTCAGAGAAATACCTTTTAAATTGGCGGATTTTTTCAATAGTCATTAAAACATTAATTTAACTGCTCTTAGCCACTGTTACCATAGTCAGTGATAACATTTCGAAAAACAAATGAAATTTGTTTTAAGATGGGAGAAATAAAGATTTAAAAAAAAATGATTCTACTATGCTGGTGTGAAAGCCAACATGGCACTTGCTGATGTAAAATCACCAAAGTGCATAGTTGATAGCATATCTCATATCATATCAGTGGGTGTGACCCCATACAGTATGCACACGTCATGTCAATAATGCTTGGTGCCTTTTCAGATTCATAACATTTATTTTGGGCACAACTCCTGCGTAGCTTCAAGTGCAGGGAAGTCATAGCAACAACAAGAATGGTGAAAAGCAGAGAACAGTGAGGCTCAGCATGCAGGAGACAAATCCCATTAAAGACATGGGTGAATATCATTCAGGGAACAGAGGGTTACTTTCATAAGCTAACGCTTTTAAATAAACATTAGGAGGAGAAATGATTTTTTTGTACTATAAAACTGGGTTCAGATTCAACAGTTTGCACTGAGGTAAGACTTTCCTCAAGACATGGGAGCACAGAGGAGAGAGAAAATCCTCTAATGCTGTTGTGCAGATGCACTGCGTAGGCTGCCAGGGTCTTTTACTCAGGCTTCCAATAATATTGGTTAATTGCTAGATTTCTCTAGCTTCTCTCAACTTGCATCACGAGTAGGCGTGGAAGAGTTTACAGCAGGGGTATATTGCTGCTGACAGAATACAGTGTTCTCATTCTCTCTCTCTCTCTTAATTGTCATTCCCAGCTCACAGGCACATTTCTCTGGCAGATTCCCTTGAGAGAGGTTTCCCCAGAATCTACGTAAAAGGATTCCTTCCCACGCCATGGTCTTAGGAACATCTCATTTTCATCCTCCCGCGCCTTGCTCATGCACACACACACTCCCTCCCACCCTGGCATTGTGTCCTCGTGTCTCCCTGTTCTCTCACTCTCATGTTTTCATTTTCTTTTTCTCTCTCTCTCCACTTTTTAACTTCTCTGGGCTTCTCTCTACTTCCCGCCCCCCTTCATATCTTATAGATCCTCCGTGGGAGGCAGCATCTCGTTCACACTGCAGGCGTGGGCCCTTGCTCTGACAAATGACATGCTGGGCCCACCAGCTTTGCGTGGGGGGGAAAAAGCTTTAAGTTAAGAAGGAAGAATGGATTTGATTGGATGGAGAAACTCAGGGGCTGTATCTTGGTGAACAGTATTTGATCGGGCTCAGGCAACAAGTGAGAAATACAGCAAGAACTGCAAAACAATATCACAACTACAGTATGTTTTCAGAAATAATGACCAAAAACCAAACACTGCTCAAGATGGTCAGGCGCTCAGCTGCCACAATAAAAATGAATAGTAACTTACAAACATTTGCCTAGACAGCTAAGCTTTTACTTGTGTTTTGGTCTAGTTGATGTTTTTCAATAAATCACTTACGAGTATTCCTTGGCTAACTGTTGGGCCAGAAAAATGGCTGTAGGATCTCGGTCTAAGGCCAGGACTGTGACTTCAGGAACCATATTCAGTATTGCTTTGGTATGACCACCACCTCCAAATGTCATATCCAGGACCACCTACATGCGAGAAAGCAAGAAAACAACACATTCTTCTCACACCAGGACTCCATATACACACATTAATCATCATCAGCTTATTATCACAATGTTAATTCTTGATTTAAGAGTTTAATTCACACTTACGCACGGACAAGGGTAATTTTAAATGAATCTGTCTTATCTAAGGGTACTTGATGTCAATTTTACTGCTGGAATTAACTCAAAATTGCTGATAAGCCCATAAGTTTAACGTAGACTTTCTCAATATTCATATACATACATTGATAAAGAAGGTTGTCTTTGGAAGTGTGATGATCATAGTTTAAGTATAAATCATTCTCTCACCTATTACATTTAATTTAGCTGACGCTTTTATCCAAAGTGACTTCCAATAAATGCATTCAACCATGAAGCTACAAACTCCAAACAGCAAGAATTGAGTACAAGTACATTAGCTTCAAATAAGCCAAACTACAAAAAGCCACATGTGAGTGCAACATGTAAATGTGACATGAAAGTGCAATTCATTTTTTTCATCATCTTCTTAGCTAAGGTGCAGTCTGAAGAGATGTATTTTTTTAAAGATTATATTTTTTGGGGCATTTTTTAGGCCTTTATTTCTAAAGGACAACTTAGACTTGAAAGGTGATAGAGAGAGGGAAATGACACGCTGCAAAGGGTCGCAGGCTGAAGTTGAACCTGCAGCCGCTGTGTCAAGGAGTAAACCTCTATACGTGGGCGCCCGCTCTACCAGGTGTGCTAACCAGGCGCCCAGAGATGTTTTTTAAGCCTGTGGTGGAAGATGTGTAGACTTTCAGCTGTCCTTATACTTACTTACTTATACTTACTTACTTGCTTATTGTTTCCAAGCTAAAACTTTGACATTCATGTCCAAACAAAATAGATTTTCAGCTCACCAATGCAATATAACATTTTTATCAACATATATTATTACAATATTCTGTAGTTACACATCCTGTACGAAACGCAAACAGAAAGGTTAAAATCCTCTAAAAGTTATTTTTATGTTGTTATGTCATTCTGCCCTGTGACAGATGAAAAATGCATTGTGGGAACAATTCATCTGACAGAAAACCTCCAGTGACAGAAGATGAACATGACACCGCTAGCCTTTGTTTAATCATTATTTAAATTAGCTATAATGTCTTGAAAGTGCTGGAAAATGTTGTTGTTTTATTTTTGAAGTCCCACAGTAGTATTACTGTAGGGCTGGAACCCTGAAACAAATGCCCAGCAATGACGGAGTAACTTCTACAGTGCAAGTAAACTATTTAAATGAATCACTCTCCAACCAGTAGAAGCGACTGGCTAACACTAGTGTATTTATTAATCATCACACCCTCTGATTTATATTCCACTTTAGCCAGACCTTTTGCACTTTACACTCAAGACCTACTGCTCTGCAAGGCTTGCACTTGAATGGGGAAAATAGGGCCCTGTCACTGCACTACTGCAGTCTTAAGCCCCTGACACACCAACCCGATGGCTAACCGTTGGCAGAAAAGTCAGTCAGACTGATCAGTCGGCTCCCTGAGGTCCAAAAAGTACCTCGGAACACACCAAAGCGATGCCGTCTTGAGCGTACGTTCTGCACATGCGCAAGACGTAAGAAAACCGGAAATGAAAACGCGTCAAGTGGGTCTTGCTTCTCCAGCCGATAGTAATGGCAGCTTTTCGAAATACAATCTCGGATTTTACGAAAATAGTTCACTGAAACATGTTTCTGAAAACATTTTAAGCAAGAAATAGGCCATACAGTTGCTGAATCTGTCTTCATTTCAGATCGATTAAGGTCAGTTTAAAAGATTTTCATCAGATTTGGAGAGGCGTTTGTCAATCACCCCGCTCGTTATTTCCGGGTCCGACTGCCCGCCCTCCAACCCAGCAAGTCAGGTCGGACAAAATGAAGGCCAACAGCTCCTCTGACGGACGACAGCATGGAACACACCCAACAGACTTGAGTCACTGACCTCGCCAGACTGTCTGACAGCCGATTATCGGGTTGGTGTGTCAGGGCCTTGTTTCAGATGTTTCTAAGTTTTACCACAATGAAGAGAATTTTTGATACATCACCACCAAAAACATTATCGTTTGTAGTGAAAACCTAAAGCCACCATATTTACAATACATTTCTTCCCAATGTGTCTTTAATTTATACAGAAAATAAGGTCTGTGGTCAATTTAAACATTTTCAGTTTTTCTATGACAGAAATTAAACCTATTAATATTCAAAAATGAATTCAGAAAACTGTTTGATGTTCTACTTCTAGATGTCTACTTCTCGTTTCTCTCAAACAAAACCTAAACACAGTTATTTTGTGACAATTTCTTGTTGAGGAAATAGTGAGCACTATAACCATTTGGTTACTCTAGAAAACAATGTGTTAATTTATTGTAAAACAAGTGTAAAAATTGATATCTGCTGAAGAAACTTTTAGGTTGGCCGAAGAAAGATGCATGAGAAGACAATCACTAGAGCTCTCAGCTGTATAAGCAATATCTTGTTGAAAATCAACAAAGGCTACCTTTACCTTGCACTGTGTAGCATGCACTTTGTATTAAAAGGACAATTCCGGCGCAATGAACCTAGGGGTTAATAACATATGTGTACCGAGTCGACCGTTCTCTGGGATATGTTTTCATGCTAATCGAATGTGTCTCTACACTGTAAACCTAAACGTTCAAAGTACTCAAATAGATTAAGTAGTGTATACTCAAAGTTTTAGAAAAAGTTCTACTAACTTAATTTTTTCAAGTTGGTTAACTTGAAAACATAACTTAAGTACAACTACTAAGAATGATAAAGTCCTGCACTGTTAATTTTAACAAGTTGACTTTACTTAAAAAATGTATGCAGACTCATTGCCTTGAAAAAGTAAGTTCAATGAACTTAGTAATGGTAAATTAGTGCAGCTTAGCTGAGTAAACAATGCTTACATTTTTTAAGTGAACACAGCTTGTTTATTCTGAGTAAGTAACACTCAATAACCTTATACTTGTTAAGTGAAGACAACTTGTTTATTTTAAGTAAATGACACTTAATTAGCTCATGGTTTTGAAGCTAATGCAGCTTGCTTTTTCTAAGTAAATACTTAATTAGCTCACATTTTTTAAGTGAGCACTACTTAAACTACTGACTTGTTTTCTGGTTCAGTTTACAGACTGAAAATGATTATACAAGTAGCATATACATCTATTTAAAAAAAATCTATCTAAAAGAATGAAATGAAAAGGTTGTTTTAGATGAATCACATAATTTCTTTATTTTTAATTATCTGGCATTCGCATAGAAAACCACCCTGTTATTTAACATATTTATAGTATTTCTATTGTTTAAAATAGGGATGATTTAAAAAATAAAAACTCACAAAAAAAATGTATATAGCACATGTTAAAATACAATAAAATCTCAAAGTGCTTCAACAAATAAGTAAAATCGATCATAATAAATAAATTGCAATTAGCAAATGGTCTGAAATGCATTAGACATTAGTGGAGGACAAAATGTATTTATTTTATTTATTTTTTGCTTTTTTATTGTCATCAGTTTAATGTAGCCTACATATTTTTTTAATTTGTATTTAAGCAGATGCAGGGATAATTTGTATGGCAAGTTAATCTCTGATTCAACGTGAACAGAAGGTGGCGCTAATTTGCATACTACACTGATTCCTTACCGCTCTTTGGAAAAACACAGAAGAAGAAAAGTTTGAACAACGCAGCAAAGCGGGATGCAACAGACAGTAGGCTTGCAGAAAGTTACTACCTACGGAGCAGAACTGGACTTACTGTAAGTTTTGAATGTTAACATTCCTTCACTTTTACTTCTTTTATACATGTTCTTATGTGTTTGTCTCAGAGAGCGTAGACCTTCTCCAAGCCTCCGCCCTTCACTGGCTTATCACAGTAGTCTTGTTGGGATTGGCAACTTGTCAGATATAGGTTAGCTACTATAGAGCTAGCCACTTAGCGTGACCACTAACGTTACACACTCCAGCAGCACAACTAGCGACCTAGCACTCCCAGACTCACTGAAGAATTGTACAACGGATGAACGAGTCAACTGCCCGTGCCCGCCCACTTGTGTTGCATCGGTTTTAAAACAAACGACCCTGCTGGAGGCGAGCTGCTTTTTATAACAAAGATGAATAAAGTAAAAACCACAGTAAAGCTTTGGTTTATAGAAATGGCATTATTGTTGATTAACCATGCAGTAAGGTTCAAGTGTGGCTGCTTTTCTTTACAGTAATGTTAGAGTAATGTTAACTCTTTGAATGTTTTTAATTGTTCAGTTTCATATCAGTATATGCCTTTGCATCTTGCTGTTCCAGTTTCAAGAAGTTAAGGAAGATAACTGGAGATGTGGTAACGATACCAGGTAATGCAATGAATGTGAATTCTTCTATCACCCCCTCTAAATACCAATAACGTAAATTGTTTTTTTTTCCTCATACAATGTTTTAGTGTGGTAACCCTAAATCATACGCACTCCCACATACACATATCAGTGTTTTTCCTACTTGAAGATGATGGAGACCATATTTCCCCTACGCCGACAGACCATAGTGATGTCCTGCCCACCAGTGAACGACCTCATGGACCTCTGGCCTGCTCTCAAAATAGAGTCTGAGGTAATATGGATCAGCTCTCTCTTTTAAAGTGAAAACTGTGATTCTTACTCATTTGGCCGATATTTTTGCTTTATAAATGTGTGCAAGATTCTTCAAATTGAACTGTTTTTTTAATAAGTGTTGTTGCTGTATTCTCCTCCGGCTGTTATTTCTATGTAGTTGTATGCAGAGTTCCAGCGGATTACAAATGAGAACCTGCCCAACACGTGCTATGTTGAGCTTGACCGCCATCTTCCTCTAATGATGACCTTATTCAGACAGAAGGCACCAATAACTGGGAAGACAGCAGATGCTCTCGCTGAAATTTAAAAAATCCACGATGAACAGGTAAATAGATTTTTACACATTTCATAGCTTGAACCAGTGGAACATTGAACAGGTTCAATGATTCAAATGAGATTTGTGAATTTTGCAATTAGTCCACTTTGTGTTTGCCATTTGTCTGATTGCGTTAAAGATGTTAACAGGTTATTTGTGGACATATGTTCTGAGTGGTCTGCTTAAAATCAGCTTTGTTCTGTAAACTCTTAAGTATATACAATTCTGTTTTTATCTGAATAGGAAATCCATGACATCCACACCAAGCGCACTACTGTTCTCCACACCCTTCCTGTGTATCTGCGCGAGGACGTCTCTGGATTTTTAAGAACCTGCACGGTGAGTCTCCTTAAGTCACTAACAGATTCTAGTGTGTATTATCTAAACCGTTCATCTAAATACTAACTACAAAGGAACTGTATTGGTATTTTATTCAATGTTCAGTAAAACATTTTCTTGTAAATGGCCTTGGTTTCAGTCAACACTTAGATTCTCTGGTAATTTGGCTAATTCATACTGTATGTGCAGAAAATGGATCTTATGTTTTTCAACTCTTACAATGAGACCCAGGTCTCTTTTGTAAAAGATGTATTGGATTTCAATTGGACTTGGTTAAGGAAAGACAAATTATGTCATCTGTTCTGTTCCATGTGTTAGTTTGAGATTAGTATCTCTTTTTTCATTCATTCAGGATGAGTCCAATGAGCCAGAGCTTGATGGTGTTTGAAATGGGCTTCATTACTTTCATCAGTGACTATGACACAAGTCCAGTTCACTACCACCCTGTGAGAATCACTGTCGTCATTGAAAGTGATGCCGTGGTCAGCCTCCCCAGACTTGGCAATGCCTTCCTGGTAATCTGCTCAGCTATCCCAAAGCATTGACCAACACTTTTGAATTCACTTAAAAGATTTAACTTGGTCTAGAAATCCTAGAGGTTGCAGACCCTCAAGAATGAACTAATGATGTACAAATTCATCTGAAAAAAGGCTGCATTATAAAAGGCTAGTTCAAAGTTATTTCCTTTTGTCTGAAGAATGCCAAAAAAAAAATTACTGCACTACTGCAGGTGTTCAGCCAATAGGCCCAAACTACACAATATTCTTTTGTTCTCATTAATATAATGCAAAAGTAACGCTAATGTTTTGTATGTTTTAATGTTTTTCTTAACCATTGTGGGCTGCGCAAGATGACCCACATTTCACTGTGCATTTGATACTGGTTATGTAAAACATTTACATTTTAGAGTTTTAAGTGAAAATGTTCTTAAACTCTATAGAATTTTTGAAATTTCATCCAAATTGCTGCCCTGTTGCCTTACTCAGGAATTACCCAGGAAGCCAAAAGCAGTGTTTTTTCTTTTATAGCTGTAACAAACGATAATTTAATTTTGGTATTATTATTTTTTATTACTCCGATTATTTTCCTGACTATCTGATTAGTTGTCTGGTCAATATCAGAAATTTGTGATAAATATTTATTTCCTAGGGCCTTAAAGAAACATGCCTACTTATTGGGACTTATTCACCGTATCCCCCAGAGTTAGATAAGTACATACATACCCTTCTCATCTCCGTGCGTGTCGTAACTCTGTCTGACGCACCCACCGCTAGCCTAGCTTAGCACAGATCCTGGAGGTAACTGTCTCCATCGAAGCTCCTAATAAGTGACAAAATAACGCCAACATTTTGCATTTACATGTTGTGATTTGTATAGTCACAGCGTGTACGAATAACAAGGTCACATGAGACACAGCCATCTTCTAACCGTATGCATACTGGGAACTATATTCTCAGAAGGCAAAGCACTGGTACTTGGGCGGAGTGATTTGCTTGCAGGACTCTAGGTGAACTCTCTGCTCCTCACCACAGGGCTTCTCAGGTGCAAATCACTCTGCAGAAGTAGCAGTGCTTCGCCCTTTCTGAAAATATAGTTCCCAGTATGTATACGGTTAGAAAATGTCTGTATCTTATGTGACCTTGTTATTTGTACACGCTGTGCCTATACAAATCACAACATGTTCTAAGCTAGGCAAGCGGTGGGTGCATCAGACAGAGTTACGACACGCACTTATCTATCTTTGGGGGATACGGTGAATAAGACAAAGTCCCAATAAGTCAGCGTGTTCCTTTTAAGTGACCAGGAACACATTTGGAAGGATAGAATCAGAGAATTTCGAGTTTTTCTTCTTAAAAATTTCTCAAATTTATTTAATATACTGTTTCTTTAAGTATATTTTAAAATTATTTTTTTAATTTATAAATGTTTATTTATTTTTCTATATCATTTTAACATTTAACTGTTCAAAAGCAGACATTCATGACTTTTAGATATATTAAGTTATTAAACTTAATGTAATTTTTTTTAAGTTTTGAGTCACATGGTGTGGTTGTGTACTTATTTTTTTAAAGTTCTGTGAACTTATTCCTGTGGTTTGAAAACTCAAAACTGTAAGTCATAATAACTGAAAATAATTTGAGTTCTGGTAACATATTCGGGTTTACAGCGTACTATAAATATGTTAAATGGCAGGGTGGTTTTCTATGTGAATGCCAGATAATTAAAAATAATTATGTAATTCATCTAAAACAACCTTCTCATTTCATTCTTTTAGATAGATTTTTTTAAATAGATGTATATGCTACTTGTATAGTTATTTTCAGTCTGTAAACTGAACCAGAAAACAAACCAGTAGTATTAAGTAGTGCTCACTTAAAAAATGTGAGCTAATTATTTACTCAGAAAGAGCAAGCTGCATTAACTTAAAAACTATGAGCTAATTAAGTGTAATTTACTTAAAATAAACAAGTTGTCTTCACTTAACAAGTATAAGCTTATTGAGTGTTACTTACTCAGAAAAATCAAGCTTGAGTAACTTAAAAACCATGAGCTAATTAAGTGTAATTACTAAGAATAAACAAGCTGTGTTCACTTAGAAAATGTAAGTTTATTAAGTATTGTTTACTCAGAATAATAAAGTTGCACTAATTTAACATTACTAAGTTCATTGAACTTACTTTTTTCAAGGCAATTTACAGTGTAGCTTAAAACAAGATAGCGCAAACTGCTGATTAGCTTATAAGCTAGTCGTCGGGGCAGAGGGTAAAGTAAAAAGAAATCGCTATTTCTACACGACTAACCAGGCTCAAAATAGCACCACACTTCTGCGGTAGCATAATGAGGGTCCCTACATGTAAACCAAAGCATTGAGAACTATGTAAGTGTACAGACAGTTTATTAAAAAGATAATTATAAAGACAGTAGCGTTCACTTATACAAGCAAGCACCAACTTGGGAAAACAGTCATGACCAGTTACTGGTTACTGGTTGCAAGGCGTTAGTTGTTCGACTGGTCTTCGGTTTACATGTAGGGACCCTCATTATGCTACCGTTGAAGTGTGGCGTTATTTTGAGCCTTGTTAGTGGTGTAGAAATAGCTATTTCTTTTTACTTTACCCTCTGCCCCGACGACTAGCTTCATAAGCTAATCAGCGGTTTGCGCTATCTTGTTTCAAGCTAGAGACACATTCGATTAGCATGAAAACATATCCCAGAGAATGGTTGGATCGGTATACATGTTATTAACCGCTAGGTTCATTTTGCGCCGGAATTGTCCTTTAATGAAGTCACATCTTTATAAATGTGTAAATAACTACTCCAGAATATTTTTGTATTTGCATGCATGTTAATGTATTACAAGCATGTATTAACTCTTGAACACCATTTACTAATCAGATCATGAGAGGGAGGGAGGGAGTGGGAAAATTAATTTATCAAGGAAATGTTCAATAACCTGCCAACCACTCTGCCACAGCAGCTTTGCCGTTAGTCAGGTAGATGTGAACTCAGCTGTATCCATGGATTAACACTTGCAAAGCAGAAAACATCTCCTGTCCAGGCATATTTCCTGACTGCCACTGCTACAAAAAAAAATCGCAGCCCTGCACTGACTGAACCGTCTGAGATTGTTTGAATAATTGGTTGGATTTTGCTTTACTTTTTATTGTTTACATTCCTGCACTGTGATGTATTATAATGTCAGCAGTTGGTGGGGAACAGATGTAAAATGACAGAAAAGGAAATGCCAGCTATTCCCCACAAAAACATTAAACATGTCGATCGATAGTGACGTTGAAGGTGGGGTGTGTGCGTGCATGTGTGAGGGAAGAAGTGATCAATGGTGGTTCCCTCTTCTTTCCAGCGCACAGCAGCAGATAGGGAGGGGGTGTGGGCTAGTGGGATGAGTCACACGCATAATGAACTTGCCTGCTGTGCTATTCAATACAAAAAAGGAAGACGAAAACACAAACAGCAAAGTAGGCTGGCTTTTATCGAAACAGTCGACACAAGCAACCAGGGCACAAACTGGTCCTCTACTGGATGGTGCAGCACTTGTCACAACAATGTTTTGTCACAACTTGCGGAAGCTGTGGCCAAAAGAACAAAGGTAAAGCCTGATAAAACAGTCTAGCAACTGATGCTCAATATTCTTAGAGGTGGTTGGTTAAAAATATTATAAGTTTATTCACATTTGTATGACTGCTGCAATGAGTATGGATACTTACCATCTTTATGAGGTTTAATACAAGTTTTACCTCTTTTATACACACACACACACACACACACACACACACACACACACACACACATACATACACCAAATAAACTAAACTAAGCTAAACATGTAGTGTGTGCAACCAAAAATGGTGAATTGGATGTTTACAAGGTAATTTATGATGTAAATTGAGAATAGTTCACCTCACCCTGAGGTAAAACGAGCTTCTTCAAAAGTCTTAAAAGCGGTTGTGAAAATCTTCCCTATTTTTCAAAGAGGCTGCTGCTTCTGCCACCAGATGGACAAAACAACTTCTTGAAAAGATTTGGTGATAATGGGTTTGGCATTTGCGATGATGATTGACACCAAACTTGGTAGTGAGTCACTCACATTGATATTTCATACAGTGAGGTGTCAGGGAGGCTCTCACCTAGACCAGGCCTTCCTAGAGAAAGCAGCAGATTGGAATTAAGCCAGAAATCACTGCGGGTCAGCTCAGTAATAATATGCAGAGATACTTAAAGTATAAATATAACATAAGTAATTACTGTAGTTTGTGTTTTGTACTCCGTTTATGGTGTGTAATATTTGCCTTTCCCAGCAGAGGGAATAGGAGAGTTAGGAGTGGTCCGAGTGATGCAGTCCAACGGTGAAGCTGCAAGGTGCTATAATGCAGGACACTTCTGCAGTCAGTCCACAGAATTCTCAATGAGAGCTTTTCTTCCCAAAAATAAAAAGGTAAACACATAATAGACTTTCGTTAAATCAAAACCACTGATAAGAGCATCTATTTTGAGAGATTTTACAAACACATATGATGTGGGGAAAGTCAGATTTTTGCATTTATGAGAATCTGCAAACATAATACAGCTCATACAACAGTAAATAATATCCTGGCCATGTGGAAAAAGGGGCCTCATCTCAAGTCTTCTTATGGTTGAATTCATTAGGAAAAGGGGAACAGGAACCTGAGAAAAGGCTGAGTACTCACCTAAATCCTACTTGTGACTCCACAGCCCAGGTCAGTTACAGTGGGGGATCTAAAATGTCATTGAGGGGAGTTTTTACAGATCTTGTTACACTAACACACAGACCATTAGGGAGACAGATACACAGGTACAGGATCGCTTTTCTTGTCGCGTCCGTTGCCATGGCAAGAGTGGAGGTAGCCGGTTTGCATTTCTTTCTCTGTCACACAAAGTTCATGGCAAGATACAAGTGTGCACAAATTTTAGCATAAGAGCATGGTATGAAGAAATGATGGTGGAGGTTATGATTATGGTACTTAAAAAGGTTTTATCCACTGCAAAGAGTAGTGAAGTGCCTAGATATCTGGCCATTGCCTTTGTGCTCTTGACTTAAATCTCACACTTAAAATTGCTGCTATGCTCAAACTATATCAAGATAATCAAATTACTTTTGAACTACCTTATGACAGCTTTTTTGATTTGTCTGATTTCAACTTCTCTTTAAAAAGGGCGTGAATACGTTTTTCTTCTCTACTTTATTTAAACAAGTGTGATAAGTGTGTATATTAGTCTAGTAGGAGGTGGAGGTGGTGTGCACAAAACAGATGGCCAGTGAGAGCAGACAAACTCAAAAGGCATGAAAGCTTCCCGCAATTACTCTGTCAAGAGATTATGTTGATGGTGAGCAGTGATGTCTGAGATGCATGCAACCTTTTGCCTCCCCTACAGTCCGTGCACCTACCTCACTTTAGAGTGCACTACACATACTACCTGTGTCTTAGAATAAGGGAGAGCAAGTGAACGAGTGATATGCCAAGATAATCTCTCTTTTGTCAGTGGAATGCTGCAGAGTTACGACAAATACTTTCAATCCTCATCTATTCAGTGCTGTTTGCACTCGTTTGGCACAGGTTTAAATAAAAGGCACTTGAGGAGGTATTTGAGCTAGTTAAGACAAGACACATCTAGAAGCAGTTAAAAACCCTGCATTTGCTTCTAAAAAACATCCATCTAAAGTTTGTAGGTCAAACGAATGAACAAATCCTATCGGAGGCACTTAGAAGCCATAAAGAAAGGCCACTTTTTCATAGTCTGTCAGTACATATGCGAGAGACTTAAAAAATACTTTAGCATTACTTTTTTAGGTGTCCCCTGCTGAGTATGCTAATAAGAAACAGAAATTAATTATGGGAATTTTGTGAAGGAAGAAGTGACCCAGCTGTTACAGAACTGTGTCAGAGCTCACGTAAGGATCATTAAATCATCCAGTGGTATGACCTTAAGCTTTTTTTTCACCAATAACGAAAAACAGAGTTTTTGTGTGAGATTTTGTGTCAAAACTACATAATGAGAAAAATTCAACTATAAGGCTCTCTGATGTGCTTCCCTCCTGTAAGGGGGTGAGGTTGTTTAGTTGTGAGAGTGTACAATTAGATCATACAAAATGTTTGTTTATGTCTAGTGAAAATATGAGATAAATAGGCAAGGTGTGATAAGGTGTGAAGAAAGATATATAATTTGATTTTATTTACAGCTATGCAAAACGTGGCTACAAGGATCGCAATATCTGTAATAGTCTACGAGCCAAACCTCTGTCCTCCTGTTGGTCCAACACATTGGTCCACGTATAAGTGTTATAAATACTAATGAATGGATTATTGCCATGGAATGTGTTGTTGATTTTCATGGTCCCCCAAAGAATAAGTTCTGATTTGGTGAATGTTATCATGAGTATTGTAGGTGACATGTGATTAACTGTGCTGAGCAAAAACGAAAGTGAGTTGTTAAAGATAAATGTTTTTTTTTTTTATTCATTTCCTCAATTGTTTTGAAGTAGGGTTTAGTAGTGTTATTCATTTATGTGTTTGAAATTTGATTTTGATTCGTCACACTTGTTGCATCTGGACTCCTGGCCCTTAAGAATCTGCTGCTTTTAAAATGGTTGAGAGAACATGATTTGATTAAAGTAAAAAATAAATATACAAAGAAGAGTGACAGAAGGCACAAAGCACACACCTACAGCAGGGAGCAGAAACTTCCGACGGGCCAGGTAGCCGATTCAGGCTGAGACTGAAAGGTACATTTGACGGCTATTCTGAGGGGTATTTCAGAAAGCAGGTTTAACAAACTGAGTTCAAACCTGAATTCTTGGTTGACTAACTCTGATCTGTCAAACTCCAGTTTCTGGTTTCAGAACAGGTGAGAAGAATTAGGTCAAACAACTGTGAATTAAGTAACCCTGGGTAAAGTGTGTGCACCAGCATATGGAAAGCCCTCAACAATGGAATGCAGATAACATGATACATGATGGCAACAGGACAAAATAAAGGTCAAACCTCCTACTTCTCCCCAATAGAGTTAGAAATATTAATAAATGCTTATGCGGAATATGTTCATATATCTAAGAAAAAGAACAATTCAAGAACAATACAGTTGCAGCAGTAAAAAAAGGTGAGCTAACGCGGCAGAAAATTGCTGACCAAGTCAATGCGTGAGATTTAATTTTAAAAAGAATTAAAGTTCTCTCGAATAATCCACTTATTCAACATTTTGTGTATGTGCGTGTCTTCATATTTATTCAGGTCAAACCCAACAGGCACAAAACGCACTTGGCAGAAACTGAAGATGAAATATAAACATATACATGAAACCGGTATAATTTTATTTCAAGCAATTGTGATGTTATTTAGCCTACCCCATAGCAGTGGAATTTTTAAAGCAAACAGTAACTTTTTCAGCCATCCCAAATTGCCCATATTTAATATTATCTTTGAAAGTAACAATAAATGCCGTTATACATGCAAGTCTCCAAATCTGTACTTAATGGACAAATTGGACCTCCATTATAGCCAATAGAAAAAAAAGGCTGAAACCTGAAAAACGGAGGGGGTCCACCACCAGCACTCACAGAGGCTGAAGAGATGGTCCTCAGTCAGAATAGTGACCGAACTATTGCTGAAGGCTTCTCTGGAAGAAGCTCATCTGCGGACCCAATTTAGTTATTTATTTGGGAAATTGTGATGTGACCTGCAAGGTTGTAAAAACTAAATTTGAATTATGTTGGGCACTTATCATTTTCATCTTCTGTTACAGTTACAGATGGAGCAATCTGTCTGCTGGAGCCTTCTATAAGAGACCATGCAGCTATAAGTACTCTTAAGACTCCACAGATGGTTCATAATGGATTAGAGAGTAGAACACAATAACAAAATCTCACAGGAGAATGATAAAGACACATTGTCAGCTGACACAAGGGAAGAAAGGCCCTACTGTTAGATGACCTTACATAACAGTGTAACTTATGTTGTACCATGATAAAACTTGCACCTTATTTCTTCAACAGATGCTGGGTGGGGGCTACGAGAAAGAGGGGCCATCCACTTCTACAGGCCAACTTGGCTTTTTAAAATGTTCAGCATTGGCCCATGACTTACAGTGAAATGTATAAGACCTGGCACTCTGAAATGCTATGTAATTTTGAGCTCATATAGCTCCCTGTGAAACACTTATAGGTGTACTTAGAGAAAAAGATTGTAAAAGCTGATCTAGAAATGGACCAAATGAGGCAGTAGATGACAGACAGACAGAATTCTAAATACAGTACAACTGCTAGACTATCAGTTAAAGGTGGGTGAGGTGGATGATTTTACTTGTTTCAACAACATGATGAACAACATGACAAATTCTACTAGTGTACTGCATTTGTACTTCATTAACACAAAGGCATATTGGTTTTTTTTACACATAGGGAGGTAAATAAGTATAACACTTTGGGTTATAAGGGGTGTGATGGCTCCTAGGCCTCAAGACCTATTAAGTCCCTTTGGTTGCTGGAATCTGGGGATTGGCTAATAAGGACTGATGATTGACACCTGAATGAACTGATTGCTCACATGTCCATAAACAGGAGTGCCTGGGCAGTCACTCTTCCTCTCTACCTCCTCAAGGTTGCTTGGTTTGTTTGGACTTTGGGTTGAGTAACTTTTGATTTCTAACATTGCAACACCTACACACATCCATACACGACACACATTACTGATAAACTGATAGCATGTTTACCTTTGTATTTAAATACATTTTATTTAATTGAGCAAACGTGTGTTCTCCACATTTTGTCATACCTTTGAGCCAGGTCATGACAGGGGCAAGAAACTCAGGGTTAGTTAGGAAAACCTGCTAGCAAGTTTTCACAAAACCCATTGTCTGAAATGGGGCCCTGCTTCTGTTTATATGGTTGTGGCATTTAACAGATTTGTCTAATTATGTAGTTATTAGACTGAAAGAGCTAAGAGAGCTTGCGGAATGTAGCAAACTCATCGCTCACACGGGGTGAACAAAACAACACTCATGCTATGCACACTAACGTTGGTAGCAACATTGTTTTTACATAGTAGGGAATGGGTTATGTTAATGACATTATATATTGTACTTTTTTGTCTTTTGTTTTTGTCCCAGTTGAGCCCCTTTTTTTCAGATGGCACTGTGCTGCTCCTTTGGTCAGTTAGCTACAGCCATTGGCCTGTGTCAAAATGCACAACATTCAAGCCTATTGTATTTTTTTTTTTATGAGATTAGACAAATCATTGCTATTTTTACGAATGTTGTTTGTCAGTGTCAGTCACTGCACTGTTTCTGTTTAAATTTTTTAAACAAGCAGGCTGTGTCACACTGTTTGTTTTGCTGGAAATGCTCCCACACCTACCAACATGTACGCACAGTTATTGCAAGGCTGATCAAGGTGAACACTGCTGGAGATCAAACAAAATCTAATGAAGGCATGAAACTACATACAGGGTTACAATGTAAATCCTACTGACATTTTAAAACACATTTCTGAGAAATTCACACTTAACTAGAGTTGCAACTAATGATTAATTTAACGATTCATGCTCCCAAGATGATACCCGACCCAAAGGGATGTCTTCAATTGCTTGTTTTGTCCTGCCAACTAAAGTATTCCACTTAGAATTAAATGCCACCGTTAAAAGCAATAAAAAAAAATCCCATTTGAGACCACCATGATTTTTCAATTATCACATCACCATTTAATCTTTGATTAATCAGTGCCAATCTTGATTTAATTGTTCATTAAACGCTGGTGACATGATTTTCTAAAGGAAGCAACAGCAAGCTGCAACTGCAAGTCAATAATCTTCCCCTGAGGAAGGTGTTTCACTGGGAAAGAGAGCGACCGAAGAGCCATAGACATAAACAGAGACTGGCAGTAAATGTGTATCATATACTGCACAGCCATATCCACAGAGACACAGAAAAGATGGGACTGTGCAGTTTTCAATGGCAGCCATGGATATTAACGTTTTGATGTACATAACTTCTGAGAAAAATATATTCAGCTTCTAAATGTTGGAGTTTCTTCAATAGCTTTCTTTTAAGGGGGAAACTGTTGACAAAGTCACAATACTAACTAAGCACTCTTGAGTCTAGTATTCAGTGTTTTGTCTTTTTACTGGAGACATCCCTTTTTTGGATTGGCTTCAACATGATATAGGCTATTGGTCTACAGAAGTGCGTGCTCTCAGTGTAGCACAAGGCAGAAGACATATGGGAAAACTATCTAAACAATTTCAGGAAGCTGGCCAGTCTGTTTGTCACAGTCTCACCCAACACCATATATAGCAAATTTCAGGCACAATCTGGGCTGTTATGAAACACATAGGCATGGTTAAGTGTCTTTATGTTCCTTCTGGGGTCACCTTGCTTTAAATTCAGGAAAGATTCCTAAAGGTGCATAGCTCCATGGACATAAAGCAGCTTTGTGGAGAATCAGGGAAATCAATAGTGTATATGACATTTGTTTGAAATATCGTTTATGGTTTACGTAAGCTGCAAAAAGAAACTCTGTGATGTGAAATATGTCAACAGTCAGTTACACTGCTTTATTACACGTCCTACTTGGTTATAAGAAAAAGGACTTCACAGACACAGTGAAATAGTAAACACCAGAACAATACACTATGTAACCATAATACACAATACATTGTCCTGTTTAGACAAGTAAAGACAAACCCACCCACCCAAGCTGGTCCTTAGTTTATTTATCCATTATTATAAATTGCAAGAAACAGGAAATCCCCATTTATTATAATAATGGGGGCCTCCAGAAAAAATGAAAAGTTTATATGTGATACAAATCCAAGAAATAAACACAGATATGAAGATACTTCAACAAGACAACTATACTAGCTCACAATCTGTCAGACAGCACTGTAATGCAAATGTATGGACCACCCTATGGCTTGACTTTAACAAACACAAAATGTCTGTTATTTTATTCCTGCACTACATGAGTTTGCGGCTGATTTACTGGTCACTGCGATGAGGGAAAATAACTAAGGGATTAAAACTGTCATGAAATGAATTTCATTTGACAAAATAGCGGGAGGATACTTGAACAAAGGCAAGAAAGAACTCTTTTAAACATCCTGCAAATGTGAATTTCTTAAGTAAAAAATATTTTGTAATGGTATGCAAGCAAAGCTAGCTCTCACAGGGAGCCGATATGAAACTGTAAGAGCTATGTGAATTTTTTTAAGATCTGTTGACCCACTTTTTTCTCCTGTGCTTTTATTTTTCCAATAGGGGCACGAACAGGGGCTCTGGTTAATGAGACTGTATCTGTCTGGAGGCTCCTGGATGACAACCAGACTTCAGTGAACTGAAAACTTAATTAATCTAAAAATAATATGATGATCAGCTGTGGTGAAGGTTTGAGACTATATCATTGGATCCTACTGCTTTCCGCTCAGGTGGATTATTTTCAACATTTGGTACCTAAGTGTGCCATGATCACTGTCCAAGGTGCTGATCCTGGGACAGCAAGGGATGTGGGAGCTGTCAGAGGATACTCAACATTGTCCCTTAGGTTAGGTAATCTGGCGAGGAAAAACAGTTTTTGCTGTATGTGGGAATGAGCACCACGACAGAAATAACTCACCTTCACTGTATGGGGTGACAGCATAAATCTCAGAGAAACCTGTCAAGTACACTTAACACATCAACATCAAACTAAATGCCACTAGAGGAGGAGATACGTGTTGTCATGTTGTGGGCGAACTCAATCTTAAATGCCCATTCCAAAACAATACAGAAACACAAATAGAACAAATTTTACAAAACTGCTGATACTACTAGGGATGCACTGATCTGACTTTTGCAGTCCTGATATCGATCCAATACCAGGGTTTATTAAGAAGCTCTATGCCTCACTGTGTGGAAGTGACTGGGATCATTCTTTTATGTGTAAGGTAACATCAGGCTTGACTTAAACATTGCTTTCCTAACTTTGTAAAACAAAATGTAACTAATAAATACATCAATATGCATTTGACTGAAACTAACGTGTAATTTATTAACAATTATAATTTATTATTTGTTATTATTAAAATCTTCAAAATTAACAGGAATTACAATTCAAAAGGGAGCTTTTCAGTTTTTTCAGTACATTTACTCAAGTACTTTACTTAAGTACAAATTTGAGGTACTTGAACTTTACTTGAGTCTTTTCTTTCCTGCCACTTTCTACTTGTACTCCAGAGGAAAATATTGTACTTTTTACTCCACTACATTAATCGGACAGCTTTAGTTACTTTACAAATTAAGACTTTTGCACACAAAACACATGTAGTTTATAAATACGTTTTATTATAAACTAAACTACCCAATAAATTAAGGGGCATACAAGTACAACTGAAATGATTAGACCATTAAAACACAGTTGATGTGAGGATTTTTCTGCATTGAGTACTTTTACTCGTAATATTTTCCTGATGATACTAACATACTTTTACTTAAGTAACATTTTCAATGCAGGACTTGTAACAGAGTAGTTTCACAGTGTGGTATTAGTACTTTAACTTAAGGATCTGAATACTTTTCCACCACTGGACCTTTTCAATGCAGCAAGATATTGGTCGAAACATAAACAAGAATTAAAATTCCAGTATAAAACGAGACGTTAACATAGATTGGCCCTATTGTCACAGATGCACAATCCAGCTATTTGAGTTAGTATTGGGTCGATATCAGTATCAGATTGGTACTTCCCTAAATACTACTGCTTATATGTTTTTGCTATGAATATACTCAGTGGCCACTTTATTAGGTATACCTGGACAACCTATTGCAATTCAATAATACTATTCAGTACTACATTTGAGTTGCAAGCCTAGAAAACATGTTGGCAGATTTGATGGTTAACCACATCTGTCCCTAATTACCCGCGGGTGTTACCAACTGAAATGTTAGTGGAATCGGTCAAGAGTGTAGAGCCCTGATTACGAATAACTTTATCACTATTTAGGGTCACAATCACTGAAGTAGGATGCCAGACCAGAAGCCCTAATGACTCCTAATTTAATGGATGGTTGGGTGGTTATTTGTCTTCCTGGAATGATTGCATTAAAAACTATTGCTTTAACTTAAACCTAAGACCTAGATTGTGTAGCTTGAAGGTGGACATGAAGATAGACTGTGCAACGTTATCCAAGCCCCTGGAGTTCTTCCTAGATGTTATCAGTGCCATCAAAAACACCAGTCACTACCTAGCACCTTCCTTTACATAATGTGTTGCTCAATATTGGAGTGATCTCGCATTTAAAAAATCTGAATTGATGTCATCGTCGTTGACAACAACCATGCCAATTTTAATCTGGAAGATCTACCTATGCTTAGTATCGCAAAACACCAAATGTGCACTGTATTAGCCAAAAAAATGAATGCTGTTTAGTGATAACGATCTTGCTCTTTTACCATAAGACATTAGAATACTTTATCTTTTTGGAGCCTAAACTTTATGGATTATTAGCTTAAAGTGAGTAGTTTTAAAGCTCCATGTAGGCTGTAATATTGTAATGTAACCTCCCCGCACTCTACCCACCTCAAGTCAAACACCACGACATCCTCACATTTTCTACCTTTTCCTTCTTCTCCTTTATGTACTCTTTTTTTTTCTCAACACAACTTTCAGATAATTCTTGCCAGCTCTGCCTTTGTTCTATGGTTACATTTGTTATATTTTTCAATAAATCTGCCTGCAAAGAGGAAAACCCCGGTCCCTGTCCTCCTCTACATAAAGCTCATATATCCCATGTCAAGCATCCGCCACTTCAAGGAGTCCTGAGACTGGCTCTTACACCACAGTGGTGCTGAGGAGATCCCTGGAGAAACAGTGATAGTAGGCACTTGTGTCTTGTGTCGTGAAACTATGAGCCAATAAGTCAATATTCACTGTACGTGGGCAATCCAAGGCAACGATTAGTCTTTCTGCCATTTTATAGGCTGCTTGCATTCTGAAAAAGTAATCTTAAAGTAATTGCATTTAATAAAAATTATGAATTCATCTAGCTTCATAGAGACGTTTTTCTGTTAAAATTAAAACATAGTTCAATGTGGATAAAGTAGCAGCTTTAAAATCTATTCTGGAGTTTTAGAAAATGTGTTCATGCGTGTTTCAGTTGAATTTGGGGCCACTGCATGACCCTGCCTGGTCTGAACCAAAACATCATGTAAAAGGTAATCATATTATCAAGCATCGATTTGTGTGTCAAAGTGATCTGAATGTGGCATTTTTATTTACCTTGTAAGTTCTAAACCTTTGCAAATAAAGTGATTTTTACAGAGGGTAGTAAAGCAATGTGGGGATCTGATTTGGAGGCAATGAGTGACCAATAGAAAAGAACTGATTGGACACTGAAAGAAAATGGAAAGGGAGGGACCTCTACTCTGTGCATGAGTCATCACTCTCCACCCCCCCCCCCCCTCCTCCACACCCCACCCCCTTGCCAAACTGTCTGTTTTTGTCTTCCAGGTTGGAGATTTATTGAGATACATTTATACTGCTGAATGCACACTTTAGAAAGCAAATTACTAGTAACATCAGGAGTCAAATTTGCAGGTGCATTACAACTAAAACATCCAGTGACTGTTAAAAAGAAATCCTAGAAATAAATATGTGTATAGTTATAACAATGTCAGTGTTTAATGTTGATGTGTATTATAACACTGACATAAATCAGGGAGTTACTGAGTTGGCTAAAACATAGAAAGTAAGATACATTTTTGACATGTTTTATGTCTGGCTTAAACTGACAGGATTTAAAACCTAAAATGTGAAAAATTACAACTACTTAATCCATAAAACCAATTCTTCTGTATACTGAGCACCGTGGCTCCAGGATACACACATCTTTACATCAGCACAGACTACAGCCTCACTTCTGTGCTATGTAGCTGTGGGAGACAGTCGTTTATGAAAATCAAATTAATGTTTCCCACAGTCTAGCAGGTTAGTCTGGGGTTGAAAATAAGGGCAAGAGGGTTACGGTGTGTGAAATCCTCCTCATTACTTTAGTCAAATCACATTTGTCACAACTGAGCTGGTACTGTATGTAAATATCTAAGAGGACTATATTTCTGCATTTTACTTGACATCCTCTTTAACAAACTCAGACACAACACTGAGAATGGAGTTTACAGTTAAGTATAAGTCTTGTGACCAGCAGTTAAATGTTTTAAACAAAAAACATTTTCATATTGATAGATTGTTTTTTTTTTTAGAGAAATTTTAAGCAATTGAACTTTTTTGTGTAAAGATCCTAGCAGACAAAATATTATTCAGAATATTTTTATATGTGTTAAAACTTGTCTGGATAGGATGTTTTAGAAGACTATTACGCTCCCACAAATAACAAATATATTACGCTTGATGCTGTTCTGGTGCTGACCAGGAAGCTTCTCACACTATGCAATTGAACAAAAATAAGGGGAAGTGCAGAAAAGCACTCTCGTCTTAAAGACAACACACGATCATTGGAGGAGTCTTGATGTGCGTTATTGCAGACAGATGCGCACTGGGACACACCACTGTCCCATTTCCCAACGTTGAGATGCACATGCATTATGCACTATTCAGAAAAGACTATCACATTTGCTCCCCAGATGGGCACACGCCTGCTATTGTCCCTTGACTTCTTCTTACCCTGTCTGTATGAAACAAACAATCAAGTGTGCTACAAGCCTCAATAGCACTATAGCACAATACCACACTGTGTAAAAGTCCTGCATTGAAAATGTTACTTAAGTAAAAGTATTTAAGTATCATCAGGAAAATGTACTTAAAGTATTACAAGTAAAATGCTCTAAATACGGAAAAATCCTCACATCTTAAAAAATGGAAACAATCAAAACAGTTCTGTCAATCAAGAGTGTTTAATCGGCTAATCATTTCAGCTGTACTTGTAGGCCTATATATTGTTGGGTAGTTTAATTTATAATAAAACATTGTATTTTACTACATGTGTTTTGTGTGCAAAAGCTTTAATTTGTAAAGTAACTAGTAACTAAAGCTGTCCGATTAATGTAGTGTAGAGTAAAAAGTACAATATTTTCCTCTGACTGGAGTGGAGAAGAAATATAAAGTGGCAGGAAAGAAAACATTCAAGTAAAGCACAAGTACCTCAAATTTGTACTTGAGTAAATGTACTTAGTTACATTCCACCACTGCTCAATAGAAAATATAAAGGCAAAGGCATGGTGAAGTTAGGGCAACTATGACAACTAGAATAAGGTTAGAGAAAGATCCCCTTCACAGTTAAAAGAAACCAACATTGAGTGTGGGTAGGAGAGGAGATGCAAACCCTGGTTTCAACTGTTAAAGGAAACGCTGTACATTGCCACTCCTCCCTATGACATTTTGCTGCCCTGTACATCACACTACCTCTAGCCTTGGAACTAAATGTAAACATAGGGCGTTTTAAGCAGTCTGAACTACCAATGCTGTCTTTTTTTAAAAGGCCTGTCACAACTGAAAATAGAAACTTCTTGTTTTCAATCTGGTTGTCTGACATCTTATGCTGTTATTTTGACATTCCTACAAATGCGTCGTTGTT